>NC_141175.1:46335000-46365000 GCF_055505025.1 Bos grunniens
TATTGTTATTTAATATTCAGACTGTCACTGATTTAGGATTACTCAATTTCAGAAGGAACTAGTCATATAAATCCCCACAGCTGAGTTCACTCTAATATTGATGCCTCTCCCCTAAATGAATGTTGGGATCTTTCTAGCCCTTCCCATGTCATGGCCATTATCATCCCTGCTATCTCCCCCTCTTGTTATAGTACTGACTGAGGATCTCTTACAATCCTTTGCTGCTTTTTTGCTAGAGTCTTCTTCCAACAAGTAAGGAAAAATGCACAGAAGTCTGGGCCACCAACCAGTCCCCATCCTCCTCCTCCTCAAGATGCAAGAGCTTCAGTGTTAAAGGGGTTGGTGCTTAAAACCCAGAGCTGCTCAAGCTCTAGGAATCTAGGACTCAGGTCTAATAATAACTATTATTATTTTATAATAATAGAATAATAATAATTATTATTTTAGTTATATTTTAAATTAATAGATTTGTGTGGGTTTGGCCTGTAGATGCTTATAACAGTACTTGTTTTGGAAAATATATCCTGAGTTCCACAAATCAACTTCTACATAAACTTCATAGCCCTTTTAAAATTGAGTATAGTTTCTTAATAAAAAATAGAGAATTACCATATGACTCAGTAATTCCAATTCTAGGTACATAACCCCCCAAACTGAAGAGATTCAAAGAAATGATTTGAGACCATGTTCATCCTAGCCAGAGGGTGGAAACAACCCAAATGTCCGTCAATGGATGAATGAATATACAAAATATGGCATATATATACCATGGAATATTACTTAACCACAACAAGAACAGGGCTTCCCTGATAGCTCACTCGGTCAAGAATCGCCTGTAATGCAGGAGACCCCAGTTCGATTCCTGGGTCAGGAAGATCCGCTGGAGAAGGGATAGGCTACCCACTCCAGTATTCTTGGGCTTCCCTTGTGCCTCAGCTGGTAAAGAACCTGCCTGCAATGTGGGAGACCTGGGTTCGATCCCTGGGTTGGGAAGATCCCCTGGAGAAGGGAAAGGCTACCCACTCCAGTATTCTGATCTGCGGAATTCCATGGACTGTATAGTCCAGGGGGTTGCAAAGAGTCGGACACGACTGAGTGACTTTCACTTTCACAACAAGATATAAAGTAGTGGTATATTACAATATAGTTGAACCTTGAAAATATCATAGTAACTGAAAGAAGTCAGACACAAAAGGATAACTATAGTTTGATTTCACTTATATGTGAAATATCTAGAATAAAACTAATTCAGAGAAACAGAAAGTAGATTAGTGAGTCCCAGGGGACTAAGAGGAGGAAGTGAGGAATTAATAAGCACAGTTTCTGTTTAGGGTGATGAAAAACTCTGGAAATAGTGGTGGTGATTGCACAACACTGTGAATGTACTAGATGCTACAGAACTGTACATTTTAAAGTAGTTAATTTTATATGTGAATTTCAAATCAATAAAATTAAAAAGTGTATATAGTCAGTATCCACAAGTATATAAAAACTGAAATAGCCAGTAAAGTATTTTTTTTTGCTATTAAAAAAAAGAGAGAGAGAAAGAGAACTCTCAAGAACTAGAAAACCTAAAAATGGGTTCAGGCCCTAACTCAGCCATTAGTAATTAAGCCATCTTATATGAGCCATTTCCCCTATCTGAGCCTCAGTTTTATCATGTAAAGTATATGATTACTATCTGCTCTGCTTAATTCTAAGGCTGAGATTCAGAAAGTAAATGAAGAATATGGATACTATCTGCTTTTAATTCTAAGGCTGAGATTCAGAAAGTAAATGAAAATTCTAACGTATCAGAGAAAGGTGCTAACTTCTATAATAAATGAAAAGTTGGAAGCACTGGAACCTCCAAAAGGAAAAGGATAAATATATGCTTTCCCTTTCTAATACCTTACCTTTTAATTCAGATGCTAACTAGGCTTTAGGCAAATCTTGGTGACCATTATTTGAGCTGGAGGAGGTTTGATACAATCCAGGAGAATTCTTGTAGCTTATCAAGCTGGGAAATCAAGTCTAGCAGATTCAGTCTAGACCAGATTCTGTCCTGTGTAGCATGGAATATAAAACCTTGAAGAGATTCTAGAAGTCAGTCTGTAGTCCATGACGTGTTTCAGATAATAAATGATTTATAGTTGGGACGAGGGCCACTACAAAGCTTCACTGGTAATATGTGGGATGGGAAGGAGAAAGTGAGTCTGTTCTGGTTAGAACCCTCAATAAATCAGGTTCCAAGCATGAAAGAAGGAAAGGAAACAGAGTTTCCAGTCTTTTCTCTTGTGACACAATGCTCTTTTATGAAAAAGCCCTAAAGTCTCCACAGAACACAGTTTGAAACCAATCCAGTCATACAAAACCAAAGGCCTTTTCATAGTCTAGTGTGTTCTGATTTCACTAATGTAGGCAATTTTCAAATGTCCCATATAAATGATTATTTCTGAAGGAGTTTATTAGTTGTAAATACATCTTTGGCAGATAGAGAAGAAATAGTTCAAGAAAGCTTTCCAATTCTAATCCACTAGTAATTTACTAATCTATTTAATATAAAATTAAAGCAATTAATTAGAGGAATAGATTTTCTACTTATATTTTGACATTTTTTAACTTAACATAGTTTACTTTTAATTTGGTATGAATGATTTCAATTTATTTCCCATTTTTACCCCTTTGTAGGAGCAGCATTTTAAAGAAACAAATGCATATGTATTTCTTAAAAATATACACACAGTACCCTCCCCACCCCACCCCAGTAGCTTACTGCATACTTAGATCTATTCAATCACCATTGGCAATCAGCATTAAATGCCAATCTATCCTCTGGTTAGGAGCTAACTTGCTGCTCTAAACCATTTTTACAAACCTTCCTATATACCTTAATCCTTTCAAATGCAACTGTGACACAAAGTATTACAGACTTTTAAAAAGCTGTTCTCTTGAAAAAAAATTGCGGAGCATCAGTAACCAGATAGTATTCTCAAATTTCAGTGATCTAGTCCATGGAGCCGTCCCCTATGCATAGTGCTCTGTTTCATGCAGTACATGGCTTTAGCTGGCCAAATCTTTTTTTTCCCAATGAATCAGTAGAACAGTGAAGATCTTACTTTTTTTTTAAGCAGTGGCATATCAATGAGGCACAGATGTGTATTCCAACTCTGCATGGATGAGCACACTGTTCAATAGTGCTGGCTCACACGGTATCAGGGCGAGTTATCACTTCCCATGAAGGCACTCTTATCACCAGGGCCCAGAGAGGTGGCTGCAAATCGCAGCCTTTTTATTTTCAAGGCAGTTCTGCTGAACATTCAGGCTTCAAAGATTCACACTTCCAAAACTCTATAAGAGTTTGTGAACGCTCAATTTGCCAAAACTGTTTACAGTGTAATTGGGCACCGTACCTGTGTCCATGAGATAGCGAAGGCGCTTCTCCACCAGCGCGGCACGGGTGTCAATTTGCTTTTGCTCATTCTCTAGTGCTGCCAATTCTCCTACAACATACTGACTGGTGTCTTTGAACCCTTTCTGTTAACGAGAACAAACAGGAAGGAAAAAAAAATCACTTGTAAGTTGCATTTTTTTCCTTTCTACAAACACTTAGTAAAGCACTTACCTAGAGAACCAAATACGCCTTTAGTATCACCCTTAGTACCAAAAATCGACGCCCTGTGATTCAAAACATTTTCATATGTATTATATACAGCAAAACTTTTGTAAACAGAGAAAACCTCAGCTGTTTAGTATTATAATTTAACACCAAGATTTAAAAAGTAAATACTGAGTAAGAAAAATTTCTCCTAGAGTTGAGTCAGTTATTAAGTGTGGACAAAGATAATTTTTCCCTTAGTGGCTGTCAAAACAAACAGTTATGACATCCTTAATTCAAAAGTATAATATACAAAAATGGAGTTTAGCTAAGGAATTGATTCTTAAAGAATTTATCTGGAAGAATATCAGATTTGTTCTTACAGAAATATAAAATTAAAAAGATACATTTCTTCTTTTCATAGTGACTATACTTTAAAAATTTTTTTTTAAATGATGAAAGAGAAGTTTCTAATATCTCCAGTTTCCCCTCCAGCTGGCTTCTGTACTTTAACATGTCATTGTGTTGATGTATTACTAATTATTGTAGCTGCGAATTTTAACTTGACAGGTGGTTTCAAACCTTGCTACACTGGATCTAATGCTACCAGTACACTGATTTGGTTAATCTTCCATGGAACCAAATTTGGATTTTAATCTGAAATTTCCCTTTTTATAACCATGCATGTTAAAAAAAACTTATCCTTAGAAGTTCTATTTGAAGTAGCAGTTCTATTATAAAGTACCAGTAAACCTTAATTTTTATTTTCATATTACAAATTTAAATCATTAGGGGCAGGGTTATTTGTGGTATAGTACCAAACTGATTCATTACAGCTCCCTTCGGAATGTGTATCTTGTGACATTTCTAGGGGTAAGTTTCCTAAGTAGTTGACAAACACTAAAGAACTGCGTAAGTGATTACTCTTACCACTGCCACTACTAAGAAATAAATGTGAGCAACCTTCCTCTGTCAAATCCCTTCCCTACCTAGGAGCATATTAATCTCTAAGAAGCCATGAGGAATTATCTTTCGCTACTCCTTAAACAAGAAACTAAATCAAGAATTATGTTATTATGAGGATATTTTGAAAGTCTCATAATCAACAAACCTGTCTAACCACATGAACAACTTATTTATCTTTGGAACTAGTAAATATGAACTCAATTTAAACCAGCTTATTGTTAGACTGATTATGGTAGTTGACAAACTGAAAACTGAAATTTTTTTAAAAATCATGAAACTGATAAATCATGTCTCAGGATAGACTGATCAAATAAGTCACTGTATTTTTTAAAGATTCATACAAAGTGAATATTCTCTCACCTCAATATGAAATAAAGCAAAAATTATAAGAACAGAATAAATGCTAATGGTAACTTTAAAATTCAGTGGCTCTATCTGCCAGAGACCAGAGCATTTTCAAAACGGACTTTTCTTTTCTCAATCCCATCCAGGGGGAAAAAACAAGCACAGTAAGAGTAATAAAAATATAAGAAAACAGAAGTGATAAGTAATACATAAACTTCACTGCTTCTACTCACCAGTTCAGTTAAAAATACTCATTAAGTTTATAGCCAGATTTAAATAGTGGGAGTATACAGTATACTCAAATATTCTGTAACTTATAAATTATATTAAATATTTCATCAGGATATACGAGGTACCTCTTCTATGTATTAAGACATTCTTTTAGTGAAATAACTTTAGGATGAGAACCTAAAAATGAGAAGTTTCTAGAGCCTTAAAATATAGTTTGTAACTCTCAGTACATTTGCAAGGGTTTTAAAATCCAACAAAAACAATTTTAACAGTAAAAACAATGAAAATATTTACACAAACTAGAGATAATAATAATTTTAAAAAGTAGCACCATGAAAGAGAGCAATGCTTCCAGACAAAAATTCAAGTTAAAACTTGTTCTTCCTGCTTCTGTCCCGCAGCTGTCCATCAAAAGCAGCTTTCTCCCTGCGGTCTATCAAATATTTCCCTCACAAATCAATTTTACACATGATCAGCCCATACCCCTACTGAGCTGAACCTCCCCGTTAATTAAGTGAAGAAATTACCATATATATTATATTAATGCAAACATCATTCAGCTAGTAATTCACGGCTGATCTGGATAATGGAAAGGTTGAACACCCATTAACCCAAGCCAACAAAATGGGTTGGCTGAGAAATTCTAGCAGGTCTCATGTGACTCTTCCCTCTAACTGCAGCTCTGCGGTATCTGCTATTGTAATAATTAAAATCCTCCTGGTAGATCAATACTGGAATCTCTTTATGGGAAGTGCCCTGATGGAAATGTCTCAAGGAAGCTGGGGCTGTGGAACTCTGAAAAATTCATTTTTTTTTATCTGACAATTATCACCACACTGCAGACTAATTCAACAGTGCACCCCTCTCACTCTGCTTTGAATGCACTGGAGATTGACATCTTAAAAAACCTAACATCTCATTTTAACAAATAAAGGCACTATTTCCACATACAGTTTGGAATTATCAGCAATCATGAAACCACACAAAAAATTAATATACATTAAGCACTTCATCTTCTGATGGCTTCCTCTGAGTTTCAGTTATCGCTGCCTTCTCCTCATTTCCTTTCTTTGTATCTTCCTGTATTGATCTCTGCCTTTTCATCTCTTAAAAAAAAGGGAAAGACATGTAAAATTATTATAAAGCTTGATAGTTGTATATTAAAATGTGGATTTACATTATCAGCATATATACACACACACACACACACACACAGCTAAATACTGTTAAATTGTAAGATGGGAAAACATCTAAAAAAGTGTTCTTACCTGGTCTGTTCTCAACATATTGACTGAAAGACTGAAGTTGAGTCTTTCTGACTGTAGCATCCTTGCTGAACACAACAGGATTTCTAAACCGTTCTGTTGCTTTTTGTAATCGCTCAGTCCTGAGATCCTCTGTGCCATTCTAAAAGTAAAACAAATGTGCTGAGAGTCTGATCTTATAAATGTGAGATTACACATTAATAAACAACTTTTACTGATTTAAGATAATGTCAATTTAGAAATATATTGAAAGGAAAAAGGATTGTAAAGAGTTCTAAACAGCTCAACTGCAAGTCTGTTGCCTGTAACCAAAACCTTTGCGAGACAGGGTTTAAACAGAGAATCACTCTTGATAACTTTGATTCGATAGATACTGTAAACCTCCCTGTCTTCTCCTGATGATATGTATCATTTAGATGCCACATTACCTCTGTCTACCCGCACCCACCCCACAGCCTCACTATTCTGCCCCATTGGTTTGTACAGTCCCACAGACTTGTATGACAAGAAGAACTAGTTTCTAATTTTATGCCCATTGAGATAAACCACTAATGCTGGATGAAGGCTAAAAGGTAGGATTATAATACTACCCCACTGAACTGCATTTCATCAGCTATAACTTTCCAAAGCCAGATTTGTAAGTAAGCCCTTTACAGCTAAGGAAACTACAATTATCTTTTCCAGAGCTTCCTATGTTAATACTGGTAACAAATTCAAATGGTTCTATCAACAAGAAATATCCCAGAAGACTGAACCACTGCAGTGTGTGGAAGCTGCAGATACCGAGGTGCTGTGTACCAAACAAATATTTCATTTTATACCTAATCTTTTATTATTTTTATTAAGTGTTTTGAAAGTAAATAGGGAAAGGCTAAGATGCATGACTAATAGCTAAGCCTGCTGAATGCTGAAACTGGTTATCAAAAGCTACCAAGACTTTGCCCTTCCTCTGCATTGAGACAATCAGTAATGAGGGAGTCCTCCAATGGCCTATTCTCTAGCCTCAAGGAGGCCTGGGATACAGAATCCTCAAGGGAAGGTAACAGTTTATCCTTTTCCACAAACACAAAATGCCTCATTTATAAACGTGTAAACTGCATTTTATTAAAAAAAATAAAACCCCAAATCAATGCTGAAAGCTTCAAGGGAACAGATGGACTATATGTTCTTTATAAGCATCATTTTAAAAAATCTTAACTAAAAAGATCCATACAAAGACAAGCTGTTTAAAGCACACCTTTTGTTGGAATAAGTTTGAAAATAACTACATTGAAGGGCTTTTTGGAAAGCAAAATCATCTGCATCTATTTAGATAATTAAACCTTAAGAATGAAAATATCTATTTCATTTTTTTAAGTTATATATTTACATTAGTATCATGCTTATAATACACTACCTATGTAGCTAGGATAGAAACAATTATGGCTTTTATTTGTGTAAGAAAAGTGTGTGTTCTACTGTTGCATCATAATAACTGCCCAATAGTGTAAAACTCAAGTCTTTACCAAAATAAACAAACACAGCTAAATTTTTTGAGGCCTGGCAACATGCTAAAATATCAGTGTGATTAGCTAGCAAATCCCATCTTAAGAAACCTTTTTATGACTAGGGACTTCTGCCACTTTACAAATGTATTCCTCTAAACCCACTAATTCAGTTAGCCTTTTCATTCCATTGTATTATTCTTAGGCCCGCTTCATTCTGCATTAAATCCAGTGCAGAAAGCTAAATTGAACGCAAAAAATCAGACCTGATCCAGGCTTCCTTTTGTTCAAAGATAGAGACCAAAAGTCCTCTGGTGCTGCCACACACTTTCATCACCAATTTACAGAAACCGACAGTATAAGGGAAAAGCAATGAAAGTCATTGTTTTGGGACTTCAAAGCATCTCTGTGTCAGGGAAAGGAAATCCTTTCAGTCAGCAGGGCAGTCCCCACTGTCCGCAGGTGGGTGAAAAGTTATACAAGACTAGAAGCGCCCTAAAGCTAGAGAAATATTAATGATACACTGCAAGGAAAAGGGGGGACAGCTTGAGAGGGGACAATATAAATACTACAAATCATCATCATTATCATCACCCTACAATGTGTCATTCTGGCTAAAATCTTACACAAGGTAAGATTTATACTGGCACAAAGCACATGCAAGTATCTTCAAAATTTATATTCAATCACATATCATCTTCAGATATTAATTCATCTTAACAGGTCAGAGGCTGCAGATGACAGAATATGCTAGAATTCTCTTAACAATATTCTCATTAGCAAAATACAGATGCATATAGAAGTCAAGAATAGCTTTTACTTTTACTTACATATCAACTTAAAGTAGTAGTTTCTCTGAAAAACAGTATATGCATACTGATTATCATACTGACATTCAATTTATCAGCTATTTCATAAAATTCTTATATCTTAATATGAAGAATTTGGTAAGAAACTGACTTTAGAATTATAAAGTACCAGTGGGAATTCGAATACACAGATACCAAGTCAAATATTTTAAGTAAGATTTACCTTAATGTCTTGCTCTGAACTTTCATTAATAGCTTTCTGAGCAGTGCTGGAAAGTGAATTTGCCACCTGTGGCTGAGTGTCCAGGAGTTTCTTCAGCTTCAAGTCTGCCAACTTAGTGTCTTGTTCTGTTAAATATGTAAATATTATGAATAACTGTGTGAACTACATTTAGATGTGTAGCTATCAATTTAACGGACATCATAAAAATATTACTATATTTTAAAAAACAGAAAGAAGGACATTAGAGTTGTGAAATAACATATAAGACCAAACATATGCAGACCTTTGCATCTATAAATCTACTATAAACAATATTACATACTATGTAACTATAATTATTATACAGTAACTATAGTATAACTAAGTAGTCTTTAGGGATATTGACTATATCCCTTTTTCAAAAATTAATATATAACATTGTGTAAGTTTAAGGTGTACAATGTATTGATTTGATACATTCATATATTGCAATATGATTACCATCACAGCATTAGTCAACAATTCTATCATGTCTCAAAATTATCATTTTTTTTTTTGTGGTGGGAATAAATAAAATCTAGTCTCTTAGCATATATATGTGCTTTTCCCCAAAATCAGTCCCCATAAAGAATATAGTCAACATGCCTAAAGACCATTTAGTTATTCTATGGTTAATAGCAGCTATGCTTACCTTAAAACCTCAGGCCATATTTAATGCATATATTTATATTAGCAACTTTATAGGTTGTTTATAATAAAAGAAGGTATTACAAAGTGGGTATTTAAAAGAGGTAATGCATTTGATTCTAAATTATATTATTTTGTAATTTTAATTCTTCTAGTATATTAAATTTAGACATAAAATGCCATATTATGCTCCTAACATGATCTTAGACAGTCATGTATATACTGTTAGAATCCAATGTTTATGTGTGTACAGATATACCCAGCATTGAAATAGGGTATATGTTCACAAATAACTTCTAATTAGAGGGCAGAAATAAAGATTATTGTATTTTGCAATGTATAAAATATGGATAGAAATTTAAAATTAAAAATGGCTATAACTTTAAAAATAATTTCAAATTATTTTTAGCAAGTAAATTAGTCTTTAATAAAATAGTTCAGAAGCAAATGGAAACAATTCCATTTAAAAAATTCACTCAAAGCAACTCTTTAATAAAATGATTATAAAAGACATGCTGACCATTTGGTGAATGATATTTTTCATAAAGATTAATAAGTTTTCTAATTATAAGATTCTTAATAAATGCTATTATCATTACTTTCATGCAAATTGGTCAGTTTATATTGCCAGGCTTCTTTTTAAAACAATATCTGATGAACTATGGTCAAATCAAGATAAAGATTAAACAATTTATTATTAAAACATTATGACTTTTATATAGATATAAAAAAAGAATTTTGGGAAAAATAAAGCAAGGATAAAAATCATAATGTATGCTACGTGTTTTCAGATTCCAGTTTGCATTCCTATTTCTTTTTTTTCATTCCTATTTCTTATTGCCATGAAATAAACCATAGTCTGAATTGGAAATCTGTCCTATGTACATGCCAGCACTTGGCATGCTTGAGAACTGTAAACAATGTATTAGTTAACTCCAAAAACAGGAAGACTGAGATGTGTTTTCTTTTTTGGTATACAAAAAAGTAGGAAGAGTGTTTTTAAAAAGAAAAGAGTCAAGCCTGTTAAGCCTTAATATTAGTCAGCCTTTAAATACATTAAAATATCTCACAAAGTTGCTATAACTAAAGCTAAAAAATTCTCCTTACCTTATCCAAAAAAGGGTTAATTTCTCCTGTCTTCATAATCTACTATTAAATCAGGAAATATGTACCACTGATTGTCACTGATTTTATACTTCCATGAATCGAATGTTAAGGCTTTAATTCTGAACTTATGGGTGCCCTCAGTGGTAAAGACATGATACCAATTTCTGAAAGACTTTGACAGTGGCTGTGGTGAGAGGGTGAGTAGGTATTTTAAATTGAAAGAAGTAAAAGGCAGTCCTAATTTTAGGTTAAAATTTTTTAAAATTTCCTTAAATATCAGCATTCTTCTGGACTTGAATAATTATAAATATATTGCCCTGTATCTAGTAAAGTATTATTTAATACTAAGCCATGAAGGAACTACTGACAAGAGACACAGATTTTTTGGGCGGGGAGCTGCTGTCCATAGTTAGGAAGACTCTGGTTGACTGTTTTTTTGCAGAAATAATAGCATGATTTCAAACAGGGAAGAAACAAAGCAGGTTAGCATTGTAGGGACATGCCATGGCTGGGAAGAAAAGAGTGTCTCCCTCCCTGTAGCTTTTCACAGAAAAAGATAAACATTAGGGATTTCACTTTCTTACCTGTAATTGCCAAAGACATTTTACTGCTATAAGAATTCAATTTAATAAGCATTTATGGAACCCCTTATGTTTACAAAGCTACCTGCTGCTAACTTACAAAGGTAATGCATATGGAACACTCATCTATTAAACCACAAGCAATTATCTTTATATTTTATACAACAACTCAGAAGTTTAACTGCAAATGTGATTACTGGTATGATATCTCTTTATATTTTATACAAGAACTCAGAAGTTCAATCGCAAATGTGATTACTGGTATGATATCTACTGATACACAATAAGAGATTAATTTAATTGTAATCTATATAAGCAGTTTTCAAAGAGTTTTACTGTAATCATTAAGCACACATAAAATAATTTATTAGTAGTAATATTTAAATACTTAAAGTAAGCACAAAATTTATAAAATAATATTCCTACTAAGACTACCAATTTCAAACCAAATCAGGAAATCTGATCCATGGTTTAGATTACTATTTGAAGCATTCCAATGCTTCATCTATATCTTAGAACATCACAACAAAATATTTAGGCTGAGAAGGGAACCAATCACAGAATGTCTACAAATTGTCCCATAAAATACCAAAGTGAATCTTAGTAATAAGAGAAAAACAAAAATTTGCCATTTCAATATTATTGCTAATTTTAACATTAAGCCTAAAACAAAATAAATAAAATTGATGGAAGGTGGAGTTAGCTAAATGATTTGTGAGGGCATAAGATGTAATAAAACTACGAAAAGAATTTACTATCATTATTGGTGAGATAATAATAAAAATGTAACAGAAGAGTTTGCCATGCAGCAGGACACAAAGTATTTATAATTTGAAATTACCGGGAGTATCAAGGTCACTTTCTAAGTTAGTAAGTTCATCTCCACCTCCTACAACAAAGCCTTCAGGAATCTCCTCGTTAGTATTTATCTCAACATTATCATTTTCATCTGTAGGAACATGTAGCAATAATGTTAGTAGATTATTAGTATATTATTTCTATTTCATATAGGAAAGAAAAAACAGTATTTTAATGACAGTTCAAATTCAGGTCTGACACAGACAAGCAAGTTAAGAAATCAGTTTTAAGTCAACTTTTCATTATTGGATTAACATTTATATTTACATTTCCATGTCAAAGATGAATTGTCACATCAAAGCAGATGCAAAGATTTTGACAATTTGCCACATGCTGTCTCTGAATTATTGAGCTCATTGAATCCCTATATTTTAAAATGTAATCTCCTGCTAATTTCTAATGACAGTAAATAAAAATAAAGTTGGTTCGATAAAAAAGTCATCAAATAAAAAAGTCACCAAATAATATTTCTAAATTTCACATTTTATCATTTACTAGAAATATATAAAGAAACAAATCATTCTTTATAAACTTGTAGCTATTTTTAAATTATCTGCATGAAGACTTAAATGCTTTTGTACTATTGATGAAATATGAGCGAAAGCATTATAGACAAATTAAGAACAAACATTGAGATGAGAATAGACAGTACCTTTATGCAAAAGAAAGTTCAGAAACAATTAAGACAGTATATCGTGGAAGACATAAAGCTGGGAAAACACTGTTATTATTCAAAATTAAGTACATGGGAATGAGGTAGATTATACTATTTTTTTATACATTTAGCAAAATGTATTACAGGTCATAATTAATTATATTACATATTTTTCCTTTTTAAATCCTAATCATAAGTTGGTTAAGTAATTTTCAATATTATCTATTTAAAAAGGCATAGCAGTAGATCTGTATATTAGAAGCTAAGCTTTAAATTCTGCTACTGATAGGCAATGCACCTTTTGGAGAAATATCTGTCTAGCCCTGGGAGTTGAAGAATATCCCTACTATTCTACAGTTTATTTTTCATAGGGCAACTTTTATTAATAATGAGATATTCCAAAGGTTATTGCAATTGAGAAATTCTAAATTCTATAACTTTGGCTTAAACCTTCAATATTTGTCCTTTTCCCTATACGGTGTGTGTTTGATTTTGGGCTTCCCAAGTAAATATTTACTGTGAGCATTAATATTAATAATAATAGTTTACATTTATTGAAGACTTCCTAATGGAAGCCATTTAGAAGAATATAACAGAGAGAAAAAGAATGAGAAATGCCCCCAAGGGAAAATATTGCTAAATGCTTTCAAATCATTAAGGTATTATACTTGGCTATATTATTTAAGTACAATTAGTTGAGAGAGCTTTTCTAATTGACTGTGCTTAGTACAACTATTTGACTAATTTCATAAAAGTCAGCACCATCATCTTCATTGTTCTCAAAAATTCTTCTCTAAATAATTCTGTAGTAAAGGGAAATGAATGAACAAATATTTCCTGAGTACCAAGAAAGTGTTCAGAACACTTCCTCCTGTCAGACAGTTTACTATCAATAGATTTTAAAGTATGGTATTTTGTTCCTGCAACCAGCCTCTATTGATTTCTACTGTCCATAATTAATCTAGAGTGAAAGCACAAAATTCAACACTCATTCATTTACTTATTCAAGAAACTTCTATTGTATACTGAAACTGCAATTTACAAAACATTGCTAGATGTTGAAGAGATATCAAGTTTTATAAGATATCAAGTTTTAAGACATTTATTCCACCTTAAAGTTATATATAAGTGAAGGTCACTCAGTCATGTCCAACTCTTTGCGACCCCATGGATTGTAGCCTGCCAGGCTCCTCTGTCCTTGGAATTATCCAGGCAAGAATACTGGACTAGGTAGCCATTCCCTTCTCCAGGGGATCTTCCCAACCGAGGGATTGAACACAGGTCTCCCGTATTGTGGGCAGATTCTTTACCATCTGAACCACCAGAGAAGCCCAAGAATACTGGAGTGGGTAGTCTATCCCTTCTCCAGGGGATCTTCCCAACCCAGGGACCAAAAGTTATACATACAAATGACTGTAATACCATGTAGGACAGTTAAGTGTTATGAAGTAAAAATAAGATACAGAGCAAATTCAAAAGATTATTCTTTTGAAGAATAGAATAGAAAAGAAAAGATTATTCTTTTGCCAGTAGCACAAGGAACTATTTTTTGGAAGCCCTAACCTTTAAATTGAGTCTTCAGAAATGTACAGAATTTCAAAAAGTACAATTGAGGGAAGAGGTTTAGTGGCATGAGAGCAGGAAAGTGTAGATTATGTTCAAAAAATGGTGTAAAGTCCTATCTGGCTCAAGCATACTTAAAGTGAAATAATGGGAAGTAAGACTTAAAAGGTAAAAAGATTTTACTTGGTAGGAATAGAGGGACACTGGTTTGCTGGTCAAACATGATGGGCAATGTGTTGTTTAAGTTGAGAACAGTCTATATAAGCAGTTTTCTACCACAGTGTTTTATGGTAATCAGTTGTGAAATATGTATAATTACTACAGAAGCACTGAAGCTTATGTTTTTATGAATTAAAGTATCTCCAATATTATTCCTAAAATATTACTCTTGCTTACATTCTGATATACCTTCATATATGAAAGAAAAAGTGGTTCAGGGATTGCACACAGGAATATATTAGCCATGTGACATCACCCTTCGTTTGAGATCGCTGAGTAAGACGATGGACTCTAGAACAGAAAGGGTGGAGGCAGGAAATCCATGTTGGAGACTGTTATAACCTTCAGGCAAGTAGTATGGAGAGCTTAATATATCATAAAATAATTGGGAGTGGGTATGACTTGAAAACCAACTGGTACTGGGTAGTTGGGAGGGATACTGATGAGAGGAAGAGTGAGACAGATGTCAACACTGACTCCCCAGACAGAGTGACTAGAACGATGGCATTGTTATAAAGAGAAGCTAAGTCTGGAACAGTGGTTGGATATGGGTACTTCAGGTCCTGGGGTTATGCAGTGGGATAGTCTTTACTCCTTTATACAGTGCCAGGATAATGTGTGATGTTAAACAGGTGCCATTCATTTTATTTCCTGGCTAAATGAAATCTCTACCCATATTACCCCTCACCAGTAATGCTGAATAGGCTAACTCAAAAGTTTATAAATGTATTGTTAACCTTAGATAAAAGGATTACTATTTGGGAAGGGGAAGAGTAAAACTTGATCTCCTCTAATGATCAGGTTTTCTTAAGAATAGATTTCCACTTTCTTTCCATTCACTGACTTCAGTTTTACAATGAACACTTGAATTTTTTTCAACAGTTATTGTTACACGTTTCTTAATACCTATCGAAATACTCTATATGAATTTTAGCAGAACTAAAGTACATGTGTGTCTGTGTGTGTGCTTAAATTATTACATATTAAATATATGATATATATAAGATTATATATATATTTAAGGCTACCCATTTAAAACCCACTAGGTAAGCGTGGCCGGAGAAGGCAGTGGCAACCCACTCTAGTACTCTTGCCTGGAAAATCCCATGGACGGAGGAGCCTGGTAGGCTGCAATCCGGGGTCGCTAAGAGTCAGACACGACTGAGCGACTTCACTTTCACTTTTCACTTTCCTGCACTGGAGAAGGAAATGGCAACCCACTCCAGTATTCTTGCCTGGAGAATCCCAGGGACGGGGGAGCCTGGTGGGCTGCCGTCTATGGGGTCGCACAGAGTCGGACACAACTGAAGCGACTTAGCAGGAGCAGCAGCAGCAGCAGCAGGTAAGCGTGGCATAAAGTAAACTAGAGATACAATACACAACAGAAGGTGGTTTGCAAGTATGGCCTGTATGTGGGAAAAAGTAGAAAGAGATTGTACATACACTGGAATGAGACGATGCATTCCAACTGACACTGTATAGCACTATAAGCAAAATGGGGATCCCAATGGTATGATTAATAGCACAGAAATAAGGCCAGTCTTATAAGACTTATCATTTATAAATAAATTGAATGAAAAGTCTGAACATAAGGCAACAGTAAAAAAAAAAAAAAAGAATATCTGCACTTAAAAAACAAAAGAAGTTGAAGCTACTGTTAAAAACATATTTACACAAAATGGTAGTTTAGAGAACACCTACATTTACATGAAACTATTTCTTTGAAGAAAAAAAAATTTTCAGAATAAGATATCTTATTTGCATCATGATTTAAAAATTCTCACTGAAGGCCCCCTGTAAAATTTATAACTTGTAAAGTTATCCTATAAAAATCAAACAAATGATAGAAAACAATACAAATATATTATTAATGAAAGCTGAAAATAAAAATTACTGAAGGCCTGTAAGATTTTATTTTGGTTGAACAAATTTAGACAAATCTATTTACCATAACTGAAGTAAGGATAATGCAGGCACACAGTCTCATAGATAAATTTTTTTAATTTTCATTTATCCATTTGAAATCCAAAAACAAAGTATACTATTCCATCTAAATCAAAGAGGGGCAAAAATGTCTGCTTAATAGTTAAATGATCCCTTAAAAAAAAAAGTTAAATGATTCTGCTGCTGCTGCTAAGTCGCTTCAGTCGTGTCCAACTCTGTGCGACCCCATAGACTGCAGCCCACCAGACTTCCCCGTCCCTGGGATTCTCCAGGCAAGAATACTGGAGTGGGTTGCCATTTCCTTCTCCAATGCATGAAAGTGAAAAGTGGAAGTGAAGTCACTCAGTTGTGTCCGACTCTAGCGACCCCATGGACTGCAGCCTACCAGGCTCCTCCGTCCGTGGGATTTTCCAGGCAAAAGTACTGGAGTGGGGTGCCATTGCCTTCTCCGTAAATGATTCTAACCTAATTCAAATCAAACCAATAAACTACAGAATAAAAATAAATAGATATGACATAAAATATCATATATATGATATGATAGGTATCATAGATATGACACAAAATATACACAGATTTAAGTATACATAAATATATAAAATCTATATAATATATACCATGCAATTATAGATATAATATCATCTTCAAACTGGACAAACACCTTCCTTGCAAGTGCCCATGGACCACTAATAAAAATGCAACATTTGTTTAGGCAAAATAAAAACTTTTTAATTCTCAAAGCAGAAATTCAGGCCATATTCTCTGACCACAATACCACATAACTGAAAACGAAAATATCACACTTTGGCCCCAAACAACTGTACTTTGCCAAGTAAGATCAATATAATAAATGAACTCATAAGTTTGTTACCTAAAATGAGGAGTTTAAAAGGCTGTTATAGGTCTACAACTAAAAAATGAAGCAAAAATTGAAAAAACACATGTAGAATACCACAATATCACCTGACTCTCTTCTAAGCCTTCAAATTATTTCAAGAGGCGAAAAAGTAAAAGCTAGGCTGTAGTGGAAACAGTGTCAGACTTTATTTTTTGGGCTCCAAAATCACTGCAGATGGTGATTGCAGCCATGAAATTAAAAGACGCTTACTCCTTCGAAGGAAAGTTATGACCAACCTAGATAGCATATTCAAAAGCAGAGACATTACTTTGCCAACAAAGGTCCGTCTAGTCAAGGCTATGGTTTTTCCAGTGGTCATGTATAGATGTGAGAGCTGGACTATGAAAAAAGCTGAGCATCGAAGAATTGATGCTTTTGAAATGTGGTGTTGGAGAAGACTCTTGAGAGTCCCTTGGACTGCAAGGAGATCCAAGCAGTCCATCCTAAAGGTGATCAGTCCTGGGTGTTCATTGGAAGGACAAATGCTGAAGCTGAAACTCCAATACTTTGGCTACCTCATGTGAAGAGTTGACTCACTGGAAAAGACCCTGATACTGGGAGGGATTGGAGGCAGAAGAAGGGGACAACAGAAGATGAGATGGCTGGATGGCATCACCAACTCTATGGACATGAGTTTGGGTAAACTCCAGGAGTTGGTGATGGACAGGGAGGCCTGGCGTGCTGCGATTCATGGGGTTGCAAAGAGTTGGACACAACTGAGCAACTGAACTGAACTGAGGCTGTAGCTCCTTGGACGGGTTCTGTTATTTCATAAGAATCAGGCTATTTCTGGTTGAAATAGGATGCAAGTGGGATGCTTGGATACCTGGCTTCAGAGACCTAAAATAACTTACAAATATTTTCTGTGAACACCTGAGGCTCATGACACCTCACCTCAAACTTAGCAAGTTTCCTTTCCTCACTGAGGCTGGCTGCTGAGAATGGAAAAAAGCAAGCATTTCAAATAGGTTCAGGCAATGAGTCTGAGTACCAAGTTCAACACATCCCCTAGGTTGTGCTTTCACCTTATTATTTCAGCTCTTGACTACTCCCTCTTCTTTGTCACTCTGGACCACTGCTTCCAAAAAATTTCCCTCTCTAGTCCATCATCTAGGCTGATCCCTCTCTCATTTTGCACCATTCCTTATTCAGATTTGGTAATTCCCATTAGACAGTGGAAGAGTGGACGCTAATTTGTTAATTGTGTTTCCTGACTTATCAACCCCAAAGGGTCATTTTCATTTAGGAATTAGACTCTTGTGAAATCAAGTGAATATCTAATTGGCTATGTAAATGCCAGCAAACTATAGCACGGGGGGCAAAATTCAGCCTACCACGCTTTCAGAGTAAATAACAGGCATGCCCATTAATTTACATATTGTTCAAATCTACAAGGGCAGAGCCAAGCAGTTAAGAGAGAGAACGTATGGCCTGCAAGCCTGTAAAAATTTACTCTGGCCCTTCCTAGGGCCCTTTCTGCCAAATCCTGGCCCAACACAACAGCTGGAACCACTAAATAGATAAATGTGTATGTATGAATGGTTGAATTCTAGGAAGGAATCTTACCCTTTCCCTTGAACTAAAGGTCTATTCCATTCTGGCCTTGAAAGCTTCAGCTTAGGCTTTGATGCCCGAGCAGACCTAGTCAGATCCATACACCTTTATGAAGACAGGCCAAAATCCACCACTGAGGTCAAGAAATAGGCCTGCACCACTTGAAGGTCAACTTTAGGTCTGATTAACAGACTACCATCTGATATGTGGCCACTTCCAACATCCAAGGTATGGTATGGTCTATGAGAGAAATGGGCCTGATCACCTTGGTCATCTTAGGGAAGAGTCTTGACTCTTCAGCAGGTTCTCATAAGTCATCCGTTGAACTCTGTCCCATCTTCATTTAATCTGGCTTTTCCTTTTCTAGTCTGTACTTTTTTGTTAGTTTCAGAGATCCAATCCTCACTTATTCTTTATTCACTTTGTGGACTGTTGAATGATGCCAAAGTCAGGTCTTCACTTTCCCTAGTTACCAAGCTGGGAAGCTACCCATTTTGGGGGTTGTAACACTGATTAAGTCTCTCTACCTAGTCTAGTTCTGGCTTAGCCTCAACTGGGATTGGATTATAAAGATAAGACCAATTACATAGCTAACTCACACCATACCCTTAATCAGAAAATTTTAATCCTTAGTCTTCCTAGAGTTCACAACTCATTTAGCATTGTTATCAGCTGCCTGTTAGGAAAAAAAAAAATTAAGAGACAGTGGATGCCTCTCTATTTTATGTTTACTCTTCTATGGGTTTACAATGTCACATGGAGATAGTATCAATAATTTTAGGACAGTCTATCTGGAGGGTCAAGAATATGAGGCTTTTTTTTTTTAATCATTCTGAGATACAAGGAAGCAGAGACATCTAAGGTTTACTTAGAGTATCTGGAATTTCTATGATATCAAAGAAACATCTTGTTACTAATAATAAATGAAAGCAAATTATAATAGCATTATATAAATGTAGCTGTGAGCGGTTACTGAAGTACTGAAAGTCACTCAGTTGTGTCCGACTCTTGAGACCCCATGGACTGTATGTAACCTGCAAGGTTCCTCTGTCCATGGGATTCTCCAGGCAAGAATACTGGAGTGGGTTGCCATTCCCTTCTCCATATAGAAACTGTAATAAAAATTCTGAATGATAGGAGTTGAAAAGGTAAGATGAAAGACTTAACTAAGAAACAAACATTCTGAGAACACCAGATGGACAGAAACATAGCTATTTGGGAAAGCAGCTTTCAAATATATGGGGATGGGAGGTAACATGCTATAGGCATTTGTTGGAACACTCTACAACAGTAAGATTTTAATATAAGGGATCAATTAGAAATAACAGCAGTAAGTTTCCGTTTACTATGAAGAAACTTATTGACCTAGAAATAGTTTCCTTTGTTTCAGTTCTCTAAGGTTTTATTCGAGTCCTCACTTGCCTACTCTCCAGAATGATCTTAACATTTAAGATTAACTCAGAACAAGTACCTGGCATGTTCTGGAAGATAAATAGGTCACGTATCTTTGAAATAAAAAAGCCCTCTTGAGTATACTACTAAAATAAAAATGTAAAAAGTTTCAAGTTAAAAGTGCTGAAATTGGGCACTGATAGGTAAAATTAAAATTCCCTTTAATTATATGTATATGTAGTCCTTGTTTCAACATCAAGCTTAGAAAAATTTCTACAGATATTGAAAAAGACCCTCTTCAAATAAGAAGACTAAGAGAAATGCATATGGGACTTATTAAAAATTCTTACATGTCAGGATATAGTGCTGGAAACATTGTTAAAGCTACTTTCCAAAGATCTGGCTCAAAGTGAAAATCTCTCAAGCCAAAGCTCTCGACTAACAAGTCTTGTGATCCAGATGCTGAGGACTTGATCGCATTTTACTCATTCTAATACAATTAATGAGGCATCATGGGGAATCACAAACTAAGGACTGTCAGAGTTTTCTCCTAAATCATATTCTTGGTGTTTCTCGAGTACTAATCATACTTAATCATAATCAAAGTACTTCCTGAGTTGTTAAAAATTAAGTCAAAGAGTTGATTTTGAAAAATGGCAATAGTCATCTTCTGATTTACTATGAATAGGTTAGAAACTTTATGTATTTGATGCACAACATTTTGAAGTAAGAATAAAATGTCCCGAAAGGTCCATCACGGATTTCTGGGTTGTCTGTAGAATATGATACAAGATTCTTCAACTCACCTCCAGATGCCTTTGACCTTTCTTTCAACTTTTCTGCAGCCATTTCACCATAGCTGGGAAGTTCTGACATCTTCACTCCAGATCGAGCTTCTGCTATTAGCTGACGAGCTCTCTCTCTCAGCTGCCGACGTCGCTCTTCATCTTGCTGCTAAGATATATTGAACAGTTGCCAACTCAGTAATTGACAGAAATGCAATTTCATTTTCAATCTGATCATCATGATAGTAACTGGTTTACAGCATGGTGCTTGGCCCACATTATAAATAGGATGCTCTATATCAGTTGGATGTCACACCATTTTTAAAAGACATCCAAGAATCAGATTTTTAAAAACATTTACAAATTATTGTATTAAAATGTCTGTTAAAAATTCAAAGTAGCCTTTAAAGAATGTTTGGCAATATAATTACCAAAGTAAAGTAGCAGGATCAACTATTAATAAAATGACCGAGCTTTTAGGAAAAAAGTCGCAATATTGAAAACAGAATTTCAATTAATACTTTTTTTTCTTAAGATTAAAATTTAACTTGCATGTTTCTAGTAAAGGCATACAGCACTGGCTAAAGGAAATTTTTGATAGTAGAAAATGCTGCTACATCATGTTGATCAAATATAGAAAACGGTATTTTTAGGGGGCTATGGCAGGTATAGGATAGCACATTAGTTCCTCAGTTATTGCTGATAGTTTTAAAATCAGAATTAGGTACTGATGTACTACTATCCCCATTTCTACTCTCCCCCCAGACACACACTGAAAAGAAAAAGTAAAATCTAGCGTGGGTTTTGGTATTTGAAATAACTAAAAATGACAGAGAGTTAAATAAATTAGATTTTGCCTCCCTAAAAACAGGTTATTATGAATTGCAAATAATCAATGTGAAACTGCTTTGTAAACTGGAAAGTATATGATATAAGACATTATTATTATGACAAAACAAAGCCTGAAATAATCTGGCCCCAACATATCTGTGGTTACCTTCTCTTAACCTCTTCCAATCTCTATAAAACCTCACATCTATTTATACAAATTGTTTGTATCATGCAGTTTCATGCATCCATGGATTTGAAATGAATATATCATTTCATCTTCCTGGAAAGTTCTCTCATCTATTTAACTCCTACTCATTCTTCAAGATTCATTTTAAATCCACTAAATTTCTCTGACTACTCTTCTGTCCTCCTTGCTGGTGGAAAGAAGTTCTCCTTCTTCTCTGTGGCTACAAAAGTGTGTGTGTGTGTGTGTAGTGCATGTGATTACTTTTTAAAACACTACATATCAAGTTAAAACTCTGCACAAATGCCTCCTTCTCAGCAGAACTGAGCCACTCAAAGGCAGGAGCTAGATTTGACTTATCTTTGTATCTTTGGTCCTTAGTACACACCCTGGTGCTTGGTACTTGCTATAGAAATTTCAGGCATGAAAATTTATAATTTATACTAGCAAAGCTTATAATACAGAGGGCAAGATAAAACAGCCACAATAAGGAGATGTGATTAAAATGCACAGAAGAGTTCAGAAGAAAGAAGTTTACTTTTGTTGTGTAACTTTTTTCCCCCCAAGGGGAATGATTAACCAGAAGTGTACAGTTAACAACAATGTATAAAATAGGTTGGCAGAGAGGGACTGGAAAGAGTACTTAGGAGGCTCTTATAAATAGGACAAGGAAACTATAATGAGATTCAGAACTGGGATAGTGGCAATGGGAATGGAAGGAGACAAGTGTAAGAAACATATCAGAGCTAGAACTGGTACCTGTACCAATTCTTGGTAACTGATTAGAGGTAGAGGGAAGAAAAAAGCTGACTCAGAAGTTTTAAACTTGGGTAACTAGAAATGTGGCATTAAAAATAGAAAAACCAAGATGAATTATAAGAGGAAAAGGCTGGAAGTCTGGGGTAAGATAGACTAGATTTGAGAGGCTGGTTGGACACTTGAGTCAAGATGTAAGTAGTTGGGAAGTGAAAATGATGCTAGGGAGTGAAGTCAAACTATGACTACAGAGCTAACGGCCGAAGTGACAGGAATACACAAGATCACCTGAAGAAGTACTGTAGAGAAAAATAAAACCTACTAACTAAATCACGGAAAACATTTACATTTAGGTAAAAATAGGAAAAGGAGACAGAGAAGGAAGGGGATGAGAACTGTAACACTGATACATCCTGAGAATCAAAGACGAAGAGGCTTTCATGAAAAAGGGAATAATCGACTGCAGTAAATGTTAGAGGTTAATGAGTCTGAACGTTTAAAAAGGGCAATCAAACTTGGTAGGTAATAGCATTAGAGAGAGGGGTAGGCACTAGACTGATGCAGTTCAAGCCCAGGCAACTGTTCACAAATTTTGAGACGGCTAGAACTGAGAGCTGTCAAAATTAATGCGGGTATAGAATGCAGCACAAGCTTGAAGCTCCCAGTGGGCAAAGTGAAACAACTCAGTATCAAACAAACATGCAATGACTGCAATGAATTGAATAATCAATGAAATCACACAATGAATCAGTGAAAATTCATCAATTTATTATGACATTCAAAAAGTTCTTAGAAGGATATATAAACTCATCTGCGGATGCTTTTAATAGAACTCCCTGAGACTTCCTGTTTGTCCAGCAGTTGGGACTCTGTGGTCCCAAAGCAGGAGGCCCAGGTTTGATCCTTGGTTGGGGAAGTGGATCCCACATACCACAACTAAGAGTTCACATGCTGCAACTAAAGATCCCAAGTGCTGCAACGAAGACTGAACATCTAGTGTGCTGCAACTGAAATATGGCATAACCAAATAAATAAATAAATAAATTTTAAAAAGAGAATTCCCCAAAATTAGTAATTGGAGAAAAAAATCAAGCACTTATCGTGTCTTTCCAGTGGGAACTGAAGTTTAGGGCAACTAATAAATAGCCCAGTTAATGATGACAGAAAACTCTACTTTATAAAATGATTCCAGCTATATTAACAATTTCTTAAAAAGTAAAATTAAAAAAAAAATGAAACTTTGCCACTCATAAAAGAATGATTGATTCTAGCAAGGCTTATGAACTATTATTAAAGCTCTTAAGAAAATGTTTGATGGGAAACTGGATATTTAAATTACATACTTTCCAAAGATGGCCATGACAGTATTTCTCATCCTACAAACTTTTTGCAGTGTGACTTTGCTATTTCCTTATCAAGAGATGACATATTTAATTCCCTTCCCCTTGAGTATGGGCTAGTGTAAGTGACTTGTATATAATCAACAGAAAATAGAAGTGTTGAAGGTGACTTCCAAGGCTGGGTCAGAAAAGGCTATACCCTTTTGCCCAGTTCTCTTGAAATTCTTGCATTTTATATGTTCTGGGAACCCAACTGTCATATTGTGAGAATCCCAAGCCATATGCAGGTGCATTAGTTCACATTCCCAGCCAAGTTCAGTCTTTTTTTTTTTTTCACCCCCCCAACTCCCAAGTTCAGTCTTGAGTCTTCTGAGCTCACGTATCAGACATGTGAATAAAGGCTTCTTCAGAATATCAGCCTTTAGCCACTTTGGGTCACTTCCAACTGCTCAAGTCACCCCAACTGAGACTTCAGACAATGTGGAACAGAGACAAAGCACACACACTGTACCCTATCTGAAATCCTGACCCACAGAATTAGTGAGAATAAAAGTAATTTAGACCATTATGTTTGGGATTGTTTTACACATTAATAATTAGATCATGTGGTTAATTAAGTAATACCATATAGATTATTTCCTGGTTGTAAGAGGAAAATCGTATTTTAAATCGAGAGATCAGAACTAGATCACGGATTAGAAACCACTACTCTAATGGTCAATCTTAGCATCTCTAATGTTGAGTCAACCATATGTAACATGTTTTTTGATGTGAAGCACATGAAGCAAGCACTATGTCTAAAGTGAATCTACTAAGCCTTTAGATATAATCTCCAGTTTATCTTAAACACAGGAGATAAAGAAACATGGTAAATGACAGAGCAAGGAAGCAAACAAACAAACCTAGAAAGTAGGATATTCAGGCTAACTGACCTGGTCATTTTAATGAGAGAGAGTTATAAAAACAAACACACAACAAAAGCCAACTAACCAATCACCATCCCCACCAATAAGAGGGACCTGACCAGATGCAATGTATAGGCCTGGATTAGACACCAGTTGGATAAACCAGCTATAAAGGACACTGCTGAATAAATTAAAGAAATCTGAATATAATCATAGTATTAAATGAGAGAAAATACAACAACTGCAAAAATAGTTTATATATTAATAACTTAATTTTGTCTTTTTGGCAAAATATATATGCAGACCTAGAAGGTTATTTACAAAGTTGTTATGGTGGAGCTATCAGGGTATGGAAATGTGATATTTACGTTTTCTTCAATTTCTCTTCATTGTCTAACTTTCTATAATATAACCACACTACATTTGTAATAAAAGTTATTTTTTAAAAGTCTTGGGGGAAAGGAAGAAAGAAATGAGATGACAGGTTTCTGGGTTGGATGGTTGTGGTAGGGGCAAAAGACTAGAGAGCTAACATTCAAGAGAAAGTAATTTTCTTAATATTTAGAGAGGCAGACTTATTTGTAGTTAGAGGAGTAGTATACACTGGGTAGAGTGAAACTGAAGATGCAATAATAATAATACACAAAAATCCTCAGTTTATTATTAGTATTTCTAAACTTAGAAAATAAAAAGGAAAGGCAGGCTTGATAATGGTGATTTTGGTGTCGGCTTAAAGCTCAACATTCAGAAAACTACATCATTTCATGGCAAATAGATGGGGAAACAGTGGAAACAGTGGCTGACTTTATTTTTCTGGGCTCCAAAATCACTGCAGATGGTGACTGCAGCCATGAAATTAAAAGAAGTTTACTCTTTGGAACGAAAGTTATGATCAACCTATGCTATGCTATGCTAAGTCGCTTCAGTCGTGTCCGACTCTGTGCGACCCCAGAGATGGCAGCCCACCAGGCTCCGCCATCCCTGGGATTCTCCAGGCAAGGACACTGGAGTGGATTGCCATTTCCTTCTCCAATGCATGAAAGAGAAAAGTGAAAGTGAAGTTGCTCAGTCATGTCCGACTCTTAGTGACCCCATGGACTGCAGCCTACCAGGCTCCTCCGTCCATGGGATTTTCCAGGCAAGAGTACTGGAGTGGGGTGCCATTGCCTTCTCCAGTGATCAACCCAGACAGCATATTAAAAAGCAGAGACATTACTTTGCCAACAAAGGTCCGTCTAGTCAAGGCTATGGTTTTTCCAGTGGTCATGAATGGATGTGAGAGTTGGACTATAAAGAAAGCTGAGCGCTGAAGAATTGATGCTTTTGAACTGTAGTGTTGGAGAAGACTCTTGAGAGTCCCTTGGACTGTGATGAGATCCAACCAGTCCATCCTAAAGGAGATCAGTCCTGGGTGTTCATTAGAGGGCCTGATGTTGAAGACGAAACTCCAACACTTTGGCCACCTGATGAAAAGAGCTGACTCACTGGAAAAGACCCTGATGCTGGGAAAGATTCAGGGCAGGAGGGAAAGGGGATGACAGAGGATGAGATGGTTGGATGGCATCACCGACTCGATGGACATGGGTTTGGGTGGACTCCCGGAGTTGGTGATGGACAGGGAGGCCTGGCGTGCTGCCGTTCATGGGGTCACAAAGAGTCGGACATGACTGAGCCACTGAACTGAACTGAACTGATTCATATTTCTTGAGCTTTTATGTGCTAAGTGCTTTATATGTATGATGATCTCATTTAATTTTTACAACCCAATTTGTACCAATGAGAATATTTAGTTTTAGAGTTCCAAGATCTCACAGCTAGAACTGATGTTAGAGCTCAGAGTCCAATCCTGGTCTGTTTGACTACAGGGCCCTGGTCTTAACCTCCGAACTATTTGATCCCCAAAAGTACCAAATTACATGACCAACTGAGAAAATTGAGCTTTTTACTAAACTTTCATCTTTCAAATTTAAGAGAAGTTAAGAGCACTAATAAAAACCATTATTTGATATGCCTCAGGCAACTAGGTTTCAGTGAATTTCACCGCATGAGTAATAACTTCTTGCAGAGTTGGAATTTGGTGATTCAGACTAAGATGAAGTGGTCTTGGGTCATCTTAACTGCATAAAAATGAAATAAATGATTCTACCTTTCTGAATATGAAATGAGAACCTAGCTTTTTCTTATCACCTACCATTTTCTCCTCCTCCCCCAGTAATACTCCCATCTGCAAATGTTTCTGAGATCTTACCAAGAGTGCAATTTAAAGCAGACAATCATTAATAAAACCAACTCTAAATACTAACTAGGGACACTTTATCAATTTCCATGTAAATTGTTTGTTTGTGACTATTTACCTGTCATTGTTCTCCATACAATAGAAAAAAATGCAAATGAACAAATCAGAATGCAGCCCTAATGGGACTTTCTGTTTATAACCATTAGCCCAGAGGTGTGCTGTAATTCAATTCTCAAGTAGCAAGATTTAGTCTCATTAACACACTGCAAGGGCAGGTTACAACTCATAAAACCCTACAGTAAACAAAGTTTATGGACACAGCACAAAATCTTGAGCCTGATTGACAGAATTCTAGTTCCCTATCAGATTGCCTTGATTTACTTTTCTACTAATGTCCTAACACCACAGAGACAATTTTGCTTGGGCCTAGAGCTCTCCAGTGGGATGGCATATCGGTGCTGTTTGTTTTCTCACCCATTAAGTTCTCTTAAGACAAAGAGCCAACTGAGAAAATAGAAGTTAATTGTTAAGGTCACAAGGAAAACCTTGTAATTACAGCAATTGATTATGCAACCAATTTAACTGATAGTATTACTAATTTCCAGATTCCTTATATATAAAACTATTTCATCTTAATTTTTGCATATAAACTTCATTAAAAGTCAGTTTTTACATTATTATTTAAAGAACAGATAGTACCAAATCTTTGTATCTTTTACTTAAAAGAAACATATTGTTTATGTCAAAGGAATAAAATGATCAGAAAGTAAGGATGATGATTATTTTGTTATTTTTGTATGTTTGTAGATTTGAGTATTTCTGACAATGATGGTTTGCCTAAAACTATTCAAATACAGAAATGTGTTATCTGTTTTCACCTTTCTGCATTCAAAGGAAGACAGTGACTCATAGCTGTAAATAAGTCATCTGTTTACCAAATCTGCTGAAAAAAATAAAGGAATCTTTTCAATGGGATGCAATGTAAGTACCTTAGAAGACTGCTGTCATTAAAAATTACATTTGAAAATTCAATACATAGGAAACCTATCTTTCATTTATCTGCCTAAATAAACTTAAATAAATTGAAGCAGTTTCCTATTTTTTTAAGAATGGGTCTGATGGCATTTACCTTTTTCTGTACAGTATTATTAAGAGAGTTAGACTGATTTATATAGGACATTCGAGCTTTTGTAAGATGGACGCACTCTTTAGAGGGAAGCTGTATTTTTGAGTAAATACTGGTTGTGTGTCTGTGCAGTGTGTTCACAGGTGTTGTCTCATTTACCATTCACCACTCTGAGGTAACCAATGTCACTCCGGTTTCACAGAAATGGAATTGCACTTAAATATACTGCCCAAGGTCATACATCTTGTAAATGGCACAGTAAGAATTAAAATCAGTGTCTGTCTGATTTCAAAGGGTTGGTCCTGTCTATTACATTATTGGTGTTCAGAAAATTTGTCTCAAGCCCTATTGCTGTTGTGATTAAAAAACAACAACAGTTTTTTACTTATTTTTGGGCTATACAAATAAGGTTAAATGCTCCTTTGTGCTACTGAAAACAGTAGCAGTAAAGAGAAATTAACTTATTTATATTCATTTAAAACTTACATTCTTGACCTTAAATTATAAGCCTTCAGAAAAGTACTGAATGTGGTACATTTAAGCTCCACTTTCCTCTTACCTAACATCTTCAGAATAAGGCTAAAGTCCTGTTATGGTACAAAAAGCTTGTATCTCAACACAACGGATTTAAATATTCAAATATAGAAGATGGATCATAACTAACCACTTTGGACATAAACTGAAAAAATATTTTCACAGCATGTCTTCAAGATACTATTTTCCTTATCGTTCTAAAATGGTCTACAATCTGCCATAGATAGACGCACTAGTAAAACTTGACAATTTAAGGACAAACTCTTCAAGAATAAGTAATGTAATTCCTTGTTTCCTTTCCATAAAAACGTACTGGTATGCAATTTTTATATTTCACAGTTCACCGACATCTAGGCAAGCTTTCTTCTACTGCTTCAATGGTGCTACTTTTAATTTTATCCTCCTTAGTCGTAGTAATTAAAGTGATCAGCAGTGGCATCCCAGCGGCTTTGACACAGCTACAACCCCCTAGCAGACTTTTGCTTTCAAGGGGAAGAGGAAGAAAAAGACCAGAGTTTCATTTCACAGAGAACAAGAAAATCAAGCTTCTCCAATCCTCAACTTTATTCAATTGTTCTTTCAGCAGCCTTTGGATCTTAAGAATCAAATAAAAATGGCTGCCATGGGGGGTCCTTTTGATACTTGCCGCAAATGTCACTGACTGACATTACTTTAGCCAAAAAATGATGCCATGGATTTGTGAAGGTGAATTAAAACATGAGAAACTGTCAATGTAGCTGCTGAGATCATTACCCACCCAAGGGTGTCTTTTATAACATTAGATATTTTTATTCAGTCAGTTGAAAACTATAGATTGAGAAGGCTTTCTATTTAAGAAACATGTCTACACACATTATCATGAAATAGGCTTTTACAAAATTTACAAATATGTTATTTCAACATAGTTTGCATCTTTAGTCTTTGTAAATCTGTATTTATAACAGAACAAAGCAGAGTATTTCTACC